>NW_028250829.1:0-48847 GCF_964263255.1 Lissotriton vulgaris | reverse complement strand
AGCAAAACTCTGTAAAAATGGCAATTTTGGTCACTGTGAGGGTTTAAAAAGTGGTTTTTCAACATGAGGCATGATCCAATTGACATTTTGAATCATTTTTGGTACAGTCCAAAAAATCGATTTTCGGATGAAAAACGATGACTCCGGACATGTCGAACGTTCCCAAAATGGTCTATAATGATGAAATTTTAACATTTAATCTTTTGACTCTAAATGACTGTTGGATGTGAATTATGACTTTATCAACTAAAATAAGTGTGTTTAAAGTCATTTCTGTGACTGAAACGGGTCAAAATTGAAGCTTTTGAGTAAGCAAAACTCTGTAAAAATGGCCATTTTGGTCACTGTGAGGGTTTAAAAAGTGGTTATTCAACATGAGGCACGATCCAATTGACATTTTGAATCATTTTTGGTACAGTCCAAAAAATCGATTTTCGGATGAAAAACGATGACTTCGGACATGTCGAACGTTCCCAAAATGGTCTATAATGATGAAATTTTAACATTTAATCTTTTGACTCTAAATGACTGCTGGATGTGAAGTATGACTTTTTCAACTAAAATAAGTGTGTTTAAAGTCATTTCTGTGACTGAAACGGGTCAAAATTGAAGCTTTTGAGTAAGCAAAACTCTGTAAAAATGGCAATTTTGGTCACTGTGAGGGTTTAAAAAGTGGTTATTCAACATGAGGCACGATCCAATTGACATTTTGAATCATTTTTGGTACATTCCAAAAAATCAATTTTCGGATGAAAAACGATGACTCCGGACATGTCGAACGTTCCCAAAATGGTCTATAATGATGAAATTTTAACATTTAATCTTTTGACTCTAAATGACTGTTGGATGTGAATTATGACTTTTTCAACTAAAATAAGTGTGTTTAAAGTAATTTTTGTGACTGAAACGGGTCAAAATTGAAGCTTTTGAGTAATCAAAACTCTGTAAAAATGGCAATTTTGGTCACTGTGAGGGTTTAAAAAGTGGTTATTCAACATGAGGCATGATCCAATTGACATTTTGAATCATTTTTGGTACAGTCCAAAAAATCGATTTTCGGATGAAAAACGATGACTCCGGACATGTCGAACGTTCCCAAAATGGTCTATAATGATGAAATTTTAACATTTAATCTTTTGACTCTAAATGACTGTTGGATGTGAATTATGACTTTTTCAAGTAAAATAAGTGTGTTTAAAGTCATTTCTGTGCCTGAAACGGGTCAAAATTGAAGCTTTTGAGTAAGCAAAACTCTGTAAAAATGGCCATTTTGGTCACTGTGAGGGTTTAAAAAGTGGTTATTCAACATGAGGCATGATCCAATTGACATTTTGAATCATTTTTGGTACAGTCCAAAAAATTGATTTTCGGATGAAAAACGATGACTCCGGACATGTCGAACGTTCCCAAAATGGTCTATAATGATGAAATTTTAACATTTAATCTTTTGACTCTAAATGACTGTTGGATGTGAATTATGACTTTTTCAACTAAAATAAGTGTGTTTAAAGTCATTTCTGTGACTGAAACGGGTCAAAATTGAAGCTTTTGAGTAAGCAAAACTCTGTAAAAATGGCCATTTTGGTCACTGTGAGGGTTTAAAAAGTGGTTATTCAACATGAGGCACGATCCAATTGACATTTTGAATCATTTTTGGTACAGTCCAAAAAATCGATTTTCGGATGAAAAAACGATGACTCCGGACATGTCGAACGTTCCCAAAATGGTCTATAATGATGAAATTTTAACATTTAATCTTTTGACTCTAAATGACTGTTGGATGTGAATTATGACTTTTTCAACTAAAACAAGTGTGTTTAAAGTCATTTCTGTGCCTGAAACGGGTCAAAATTGAAGCTTTTGAGTAAGCAAAACTCTGTAAAAATGGCAATTTTGGTCACTGTGAGGGTTTCAAAAGTGGTTATTCAACATGAGGCACGATCCAATTGACATTCTGAATCATTTTTGGTACAGTCCAAAAAATCGATTTTCAGATGAAAAACGATGACTCCGGACATGTCGAACGTTCCCAAAATGTTCTATAATGATGAAATTTTAACATTTAATCTTTTGACTCTAAATGACTGTTGGATGTGAATTATGACTTTTTCAACTAAAATAAGTGTGTTTAAAGTCATTTCTGTGCCTGAAACGGGTCAAAATGGAAGCTTTTGAGTAAGCAAAACTCTGTAAAAATGGCAATTTTGGTCACTGTGAGGGTTTAAAAAAGTGGTTATTCAACATGAGGCATGATCCAATTGACATTTTGAATCATTTTTGGTACAGTCCAAAAAATCGATTTTCGGATGAAAAACGATGACTCCGGACATGTCGAACGTTCCCAAAATGGTCTATAATGATGAAATTTTAACATTTAATCTTTTGACTCTAAATGACTGTTGGATGTCAAGTATGACTTTTTCAACTAAAATAAGTGTGTTTAAAGTCATTTCTGTGCCTGAAACGGGTCAAAATTGAAGCTTTTGAGTAAGCAAAACTCTGTAAAAATGGCCATTTTGGTCACTGTGAGGGTTTAAAAAGTGGTTATTCAACATGAGGCACGATCCAATTGACATTTTGAATCATTTTTGGTACAGTCCAAAAAATCAATTTTCGGATGAAAAACGATGACTCCGGACATGTCGAACGTTCCCAAAATGGTCAATAATGATGAAATTTTAACATTTAATCTTTTGACTCTAAATGACTGTTGGATGTGAATTATGACTTTTTCAACTAAAATAAGTGTGTTTAAAGTCATTTCTGTGCCTGAAACAGGTCAAAATTGAAGCTTTTGAGTAAGCAAAACTCTGTAAAAATGGCAATTTTGGTCACTGTGAGGGTTTAAAAAGTGGTTATTCAACATGAGGCATGATCCAATTGACATTTTGAATCATTTTTGGTACAGTCCAAAAAATCAATTTTCGGATGAAAAACGATGACTCCGGACATGTCGAACGTTCCCAAAATGGTCTATAATGATGAAATTTTAACATTTAATCTTTTGACTCTAAATGACTGTTGGATGTGAATTATGACTTTTTCAACTAAAATAAGTGTGTTTAAAGTAATTTTTGTGACTGAAACGGGTCAAAATTGAAGCTTTTGAGTAATCAAAACTCTATAAAAATGGCAATTTTGGTCACTGTGAGGGTTTAAAAAGTGGTTATTCAACATGAGGCATGATCCAATTGACATTTTGAATCATTTTTGGTACAGTCCAAAAAATCGATTTTCGGATGAAAAACGATGACTTCGGACATGTCGAACGTTTCCAAAATGGTCTATAATGATGAAATTTTAACATTTAATCTTTTGACTCTAAATGACTGTTGGATGTGAATTATGACTTTTTCAACTAAAATAAGTGTGTTTAAAGTCATTTCTGTGACTGAAACGGGTCAAAATTGAAGCTTTTGAGTAAGCAAAACTTTGTAAAAATGGCCATTTTGTTCACTGTGAGGGTTTAAAAAGTGGTTATTCAACATGAGGCACGATCCAATTGACATTTTGAATCATTTTTGGTACATTCCAAAAAATCAATTTTCGGATGAAAAACGATGACTCCCGACATGTCGAACGTTCCCAAAATGGTCTATAATGATGAAATTTTAACATTTAATCTTTTGACTCTAAATGACTGTTGGATGTGAATTATGACTTTTTCAACTAAAATAAGTGTGTTTAAAGTCATTTCTGTGACTGAAACGGGTCAAAATTGAAGCTTTTGAGTAAGCAAAACTTTGTAAAAATGGCCATTTTGTTCACTGTGAGGGTTTAAAAAGTGGTTATTCAACATGAGGCACGATCCAATTGACATTTTGAATCATTTTTGGTACATTCCAAAAAATCAATTTTCGGATGAAAAACGATGACTCCGGACATGTCGAACGTTCCCAAAATGGTCTATAATGATGAAATTTTAACATTTAATCTTTTGACTCTAAATGACTGTTGGATGTGAATTATGACTTTTTCAACTAAAATAAGTGTGTTTAAAGTAATTTTTGTGACTGAAACGGGTCAAAATTGAAGCTTTTGAGTAATCAAAACTCTGTAAAAATGGCAATTTTGGTCACTGTGAGGGTTTAAAAAGTGGTTATTCAACATGAGGCATGATCCAATTGACATTTTGAATCATTTTTGGTACAGTCCAAAAAATCGATTTTCGGATGAAAAACGATGACTCCGGACATGTCGAACGTTCCCAAAATGGTCTATAATGATGAAATTTTAACATTTAATCTTTTGACTCTAAATGACTGTTGGATGTGAATTATGACTTTTTCAACTAAAATAAGTGTGTTTAAAGTCATTTCTGTGCCTGAAACGGGTCAAAATTGAAGCTTTTGAGTAAGCAAAACTCTGTAAAAATGGCCATTTTGGTCACTGTGAGGGTTTAAAAAGTGGTTATTCAACATGAGGCATGATCCAATTGACATTTTGAATCATTTTTGGTACAGTCCAAAAAATCAATTTTCGGATGAAAAACGATGACTCCGGACATGTCGAACGTTCCCAAAATGGTCTATAATGATGACATTTTAACATGTAATCTTTTGACTCTAAATGACTGTTGGATGTGAATTATGACTTTTTCAACTAAAATAAGTGTGTTTAAAGTCATTTCTGTGACTGAAACGGGTCAAAATTGAAGCTTTTGAGTAAGCAAAACTTTGTAAAAATGGCCATTTTGGTCACTGTGAGGGTTTAAAAAGTGGTTATTCAACATGAGGCACGATCCAATTGACATTTTGAATCATTTTCGGTACAGTCCAAAAAATCGATTTTCGGATGAAAAATGATGACTCCGGACATGTCGAACGTTCCCAAAATGGTCTATAATGATGAAATTTTAACATTTAATCTTTTGACTCTAAATGACTGTTGGATGTGAATTATGACTTTTTCAACTAAAACAAGTGTGGTTAAAGTCATTTCTGTGCCTGAAACGGGTCAAAATTGAAGCTTTTGAGTAAGCAAAACTCTGTAAAAATGGCAATTTTGGTCACTGTGAGGGTTTAAAAAGTGGTTTTTCAACATGAGGCATGATCCAATTGACATTTTGAATCATTTTTGGTACAGTCCAAAAAATCGATTTTCGGATGAAAAACGATGACTCCGGACATGTCGAACGTTCCCAAAATGGTCTATAATGATGAAATTTTAACATTTAATCTTTTGACTCTAAATGACTGTTGGATGTGAATTATGACTTTATCAACTAAAATAAGTGTGTTTAAAGTCATTTCTGTGACTGAAACGGGTCAAAATTGAAGCTTTTGAGTAAGCAAAACTCTGTAAAAATGGCCATTTTGGTCACTGTGAGGGTTTAAAAAGTGGTTATTCAACATGAGGCACGATCCAATTGACATTTTGAATCATTTTTGGTACAGTCCAAAAAATCAATTTTCGGATGAAAAACAATGACTCCGGACATGTCGAACGTTCCCAAAATGGTCTATAATGATGAAATTTTAACATTTAATCTTTTGACTCTAAATGACTGTTGGATGTGAATTATGACTTTTTCAACTAAAATAAGTGTGTTTAAAGTCATTTCTGTGCCTGAAACAGGTCAAAATTGAAGCTTTTGAGTAAGCAAAACTCTGTAAAAATGGCAATTTTGGTCACTGTGAGGGTTTAAAAAGTGGTTATTCAACATGAGGCATGATCCAATTGACATTTTGAATCATTTTTGGTACAGTCCAAAAAATCAATTTTCGGATGAAAAACGATGACTCCGGACATGTCGAACGTTCCCAAAATGGTCTATAATGATGAAATTTTAACATTTAATCTTTTGACTCTAAATGACTGTTGGATGTGAATTATGACTTTTTCAACTAAAATAAGTGTGTTTAAAGTAATTTTTGTGACTGAAACGGGTCAAAATTGAAGCTTTTGAGTAATCAAAACTCTGTAAAAATGGCAATTTTGGTCACTGTGAGGGTTTAAAAAGTGGTTATTCAACATGAGGCATGATCCAATTGACATTTTGAATCATTTTTGGTACAGTCCAAAAAATCGATTTTCGGATGAAAAACGATGACTTCGGACATGTCGAACGTTTCCAAAATGGTCTATAATGATGAAATTTTAACATTTAATCTTTTGACTCTAAATGACTGTTGGATGTGAATTATGACTTTTTCAACTAAAATAAGTGTGTTTAAAGTCATTTCTGTGACTGAAACGGGTCAAAATTGAAGCTTTTGAGTAAGCAAAACTTTGTAAAATTGGCCATTTTGGTCACTGTGAGGGTTTAAAAAGTGGTTATTCAACATGAGGCACGATCCAATTGACATTTTGAATCATTTTTGGTACATTCCAAAAAATCAATTTTCGGATGAAAAACGATGACTCCGGACATGTCGAACGTTCCCAAAATGGTCTATAATGATGAAATTTTAACATTTAATCTTTTGACTCTAAATGACTGTTGGATGTGAAGTATGACTTTTTCAACTAAAATAAGTGTGTTTAAAGTCATTTCTGTGCCTGAAACGGGTCAAAATTGAAGCTTTTGAGTAAGCAAAACTCTGTAAAAATGGCAATTTTGGTCACTGTGAGGGTTTCAAAAGTGGTTATTCAACATGAGGCACGATCCAATTGACATTCTGAATCATTTTTGGTACAGTCCAAAAAATCGATTTTCAGATGAAAAACGATGACTCCGGACATGTCGAACGTTCCCAAAATGGTCTATAATGATGAAATTTTAACATTTAATCTTTTGACTCTAAATGACTGTTGGATGTGAATTATGACTTTTTCAACTAAAATAAGTGTGTTTAAAGTCATTTCTGTGCCTGAAACGGGTCAAAATGGAAGCTTTTGAGTAAGCAAAACTCTGTAAAAATGGCAATTTTGGTCACTGTGAGGGTTTAAAAAAGTGGTTATTCAACATGAGGCATGATCCAATTGACATTTTGAATCATTTTTGGTACAGTCCAAAAAATCGATTTTCGGATGAAAAACGATGACTCCGGACATGTCGAACGTTCCCAAAATGGTCTATAATGATGAAATTTTAACATTTAATCTTTTGACTCTAAATGACTGTTGGATGTCAAGTATGACTTTTTCAACTAAAATAAGTGTGTTTAAAGTCATTTCTGTGCCTGAAACGGGTCAAAATTGAAGCTTTTGAGTAAGCAAAACTCTGTAAAAATGGCCATTTTGGTCACTGTGAGGGTTTAAAAAGTGGTTATTCAACATGAGGCACGATCCAATTGACATTTTGAATCATTTTTGGTACAGTCCAAAAAATCAATTTTCGGATGAAAAACGATGACTCCGGACATGTCGAACGTTCCCAAAATGGTCTATAATGATGAAATTTTAACATTTAATCTTTTGACTCTAAATGACTGTTGGATGTGAATTATGACTTTTTCAACTAAAACAAGTGTGGTTAAAGTCATTTCTGTGCCTGAAACGGGTCAAAATTGAAGCTTTTGAGTAAGCAAAACTCTGTAAAAATGGCAATTTTGGTCACTGTGAGGGTTTAAAAAGTGGTTTTTCAACATGAGGCATGATCCAATTGACATTTTGAATAATTTTTGGTACAGTCCAAAAAATCGATTTTCGGATGAAAAACGATGACTCCGGACATGTCGAACGTTCCCAAAATGGTCTATAATGATGAAATTTTAACATTTAATCTTTTGACTCTAAATGACTGTTGGATGTGAATTATGACTTTTTCAACTAAAATAAGTGTGTTTAAAGTCATTTCTGTGACTGAAACGGGTCAAAATTGAAGCTTTTGAGTAAGCAAAACTCTGTAAAAATGGCCATTTTGGTCACTGTGAGGGTTTAAAAAGTGGTTATTCAACATGAGGCACGATCCAATTGACATTTTGAATCATTTTTGGTACAGTCCAAAAAATCAATTTTCGGATGAAAAACAATGACTCCGGACATGTCGAATGTTCCCAAAATGGTCTATAATGATGAAATTTTAACATTTAATCTTTTGACTCTAAATGACTGTTGGATGTGAATTATGACTTTTTCAACTAAAATAAGTGTGTTTAAAGTCATTTCTGTGCCTGAAACAGGTCAAAATTGAAGCTTTTGAGTAAGCAAAACTCTGTAAAAATGGCAATTTTGGTCACTGTGAGGGTTTAAAAAGTGGTTATTCAACATGAGGCATGATCCAATTGACATTTTGAATCATTTTTGGTACAGTCCAAAAAATCAATTTTCGGATGAAAAACGATGACTCCGGACATGTCGAACGTTCCCAAAATGGTCTATAATGATGAAATTTTAACATTTAATCTTTTGACTCTAAATGACTGTTGGATGTGAATTATGACTTTTTCAACTAAAATAAGTGTGTTTAAAGTAATTTTTGTGACTGAAACGGGTCAAAATTGAAGCTTTTGAGTAATCAAAACTCTGTAAAAATGGCAATTTTGGTCACTGTGAGGGTTTAAAAAGTGGTTATTCAACATGAGGCATGATCCAATTGACATTTTGAATCATTTTTGGTACAGTCCAAAAAATCGATTTTCGGATGAAAAACGATGACTTCGGACATGTCGAACGTTTCCAAAATGGTCTATAATGATGAAATTTTAACATTTAATCTTTTGACTCTAAATGACTGTTGGATGTGAATTATGACTTTTTCAACTAAAATAAGTGTGTTTAAAGTCATTTCTGTGACTGAAACGGGTCAAAATTGAAGCTTTTGAGTAAGCAAAACTTTGTAAAAATGGCCATTTTGTTCACTGTGAGGGTTTAAAAAGTGGTTATTCAACATGAGGCACGATCCAATTGACATTTTGAATCATTTTTGGTACATTCCAAAAAATCAATTTTCGGATGAAAAACGATGACTCCCGACATGTCGAACGTTCCCAAAATGGTCTATAATGATGAAATTTTAACATTTAATCTTTTGACTCTAAATGACTGTTGGATGTGAATTATGACTTTTTCAACTAAAATAAGTGTGTTTAAAGTAATTTTTGTGACTGAAACGGGTCAAAATTGAAGCTTTTGAGTAATCAAAACTCTGTAAAAATGGCAATTTTGGTCACTGTGAGGGTTTAAAAAGTGGTTATTCAACATGAGGCATGATCCAATTGACATTTTGAATCATTTTTGGTACAGTCCAAAAAAATCGATTTTCGGATGAAAAACGATGACTTCGGACACGTCGAACGTTCCCAAAATGGTCTATAATGATGAAATTTTAACATTTAATCTTTTGACTCTAAATGACTGTTGGATGTGAATTATGACTTTTTCAACTAAAATAAGTGTGTTTAAAGTCATTTCTGTGCCTGAAACGGGTCAAAATTGAAGCTTTTGAGTAAGCAAAACTTTGTAAAAATGGCCATTTTGGTCACTGTGAGGGTTTAAAAAGTGGTTATTCAACATGAGGCACGATCCAATTGACATTTTGAATCATTTTTGGTACATTCCAAAAAATCAATTTTCGGATGAAAAACGATGACTCCGGACATGTCGAACGTTCCCAAAATGGTCTATAATGATGAAATTTTAACATTTAATCTTTTGACTCTAAATGACTGTTGGATGTGAATTATGACTTTTTCAACTAAAATAAGTGTGTTTAAAGTAATTTTTGTGACTGAAACGGGTCAAAATTGAAGCTTTTGAGTAATCAAAACTCTGTAAAAATGGCAATTTTGGTCACTGTGAGGGTTTAAAAAGTGGTTATTCAACATGAGGCATGATCCAATTGACATTTTGAATCATTTTTGGTACAGTCCAAAAAATCGATTTTCGGATGAAAAACGATGACTCCGGACATGTCGAACGTTCCCAAAATGGTCTATAATGATGAAATTTTAACATTTAATCTTTTGACTCTAAATGACTGTTGGATGTGAATTATGACTTTTTCAACTAAAATAAGTGTGTTTAAAGTCATTTCTGTGCCTGAAACGGGTCAAAATTGAAGCTTTTGAGTAAGCAAAACTCTGTAAAAATGGCCATTTTGGTCACTGTGAGGGTTTAAAAAGTGGTTATTCAACATGAGGCATGATCCAATTGACATTTTGAATCATTTTTGGTACAGTCCAAAAAATCAATTTTCGGATGAAAAACGATGACTCCGGACATGTCGAACGTTCCCAAAATGGTCTATAATGATGAAATTTTAACATTTAATCTTTTGACTCTAAATGACTGTTGGATGTGAATTATGACTTTTTCAACTAAAATAAGTGTGTTTAAAGTCATTTCTGTGACTGAAACGGGTCAAAATTGAAGCTTTTGAGTAAGCAAAACTTTGTAAAAATGGCCATTTTGGTCACTGTGAGGGTTTAAAAAGTGGTTATTCAACATGAGGCACGATCCAATTGACATTTTGAATCATTTTCGGTACAGTCCAAAAAATCGATTTTCGGATGAAAAATGATGACTCCGGACATGTCGAACGTTCCCAAAATGGTCTATAATGATGAAATTTTAACATTTAATCTTTTGACTCTAAATGACTGTTGGATGTGAATTATGACTTTTTCAACTAAAACAAGTGTGGTTAAAGTCATTTCTGTGCCTGAAACGGGTCAAAATTGAAGCTTTTGAGTAAGCAAAACTCTGTAAAAATGGCAATTTTGGTCACTGTGAGGGTTTAAAAAGTGGTTTTTCAACATGAGGCATGATCCAATTGACATTTTGAATCATTTTTGGTACAGTCCAAAAAATCGATTTTCGGATGAAAAACGATGACTCCGGACATGTCGAACGTTCCCAAAATGGTCTATAATGATGAAATTTTAACATTTAATCTTTTGACTCTAAATGACTGTTGGATGTGAATTATGACTTTATCAACTAAAATAAGTGTGTTTAAAGTCATTTCTGTGACTGAAACGGGTCAAAATTGAAGCTTTTGAGTAAGCAAAACTCTGTAAAAATGGCCATTTTGGTCACTGTGAGGGTTTAAAAAGTGGTTATTCAACATGAGGCACGATCCAATTGACATTTTGAATCATTTTTGGTACAGTCCAAAAAATCGATTTTCGGATGAAAAACGATGACTTCGGACATGTCGAACGTTCCCAAAATGGTCTATAATGATGAAATTTTAACATTTAATCTTTTGACTCTAAATGACTGCTGGATGTGAAGTATGACTTTTTCAACTAAAATAAGTGTGTTTAAAGTCATTTCTGTGACTGAAACGGGTCAAAATTGAAGCTTTTGAGTAAGCAAAACTCTGTAAAAATGGCAATTTTGGTCACTGTGAGGGTTTAAAAAGTGGTTATTCAACATGAGGCACGATCCAATTGACATTTTGAATCATTTTTGGTACATTCCAAAAAATCAATTTTCGGATGAAAAACGATGACTCCGGACATGTCGAACGTTCCCAAAATGGTCTATAATGATGAAATTTTAACATTTAATCTTTTGACTCTAAATGACTGTTGGATGTGAATTATGACTTTTTCAACTAAAATAAGTGTGTTTAAAGTAATTTTTGTGACTGAAACGGGTCAAAATTGAAGCTTTTGAGTAATCAAAACTCTGTAAAAATGGCAATTTTGGTCACTGTGAGGGTTTAAAAAGTGGTTATTCAACATGAGGCATGATCCAATTGACATTTTGAATCATTTTTGGTACAGTCCAAAAAATCGATTTTCGGATGAAAAACGATGACTCCGGACATGTCGAACGTTCCCAAAATGGTCTATAATGATGAAATTTTAACATTTAATCTTTTGACTCTAAATGACTGTTGGATGTGAATTATGACTTTTTCAAGTAAAATAAGTGTGTTTAAAGTCATTTCTGTGCCTGAAACGGGTCAAAATTGAAGCTTTTGAGTAAGCAAAACTCTGTAAAAATGGCCATTTTGGTCACTGTGAGGGTTTAAAAAGTGGTTATTCAACATGAGGCATGATCCAATTGACATTTTGAATCATTTTTGGTACAGTCCAAAAAATTGATTTTCGGATGAAAAACGATGACTCCGGACATGTCGAACGTTCCCAAAATGGTCTATAATGATGAAATTTTAACATTTAATCTTTTGACTCTAAATGACTGTTGGATGTGAATTATGACTTTTTCAACTAAAATAAGTGTGTTTAAAGTCATTTCTGTGACTGAAACGGGTCAAAATTGAAGCTTTTGAGTAAGCAAAACTCTGTAAAAATGGCCATTTTGGTCACTGTGAGGGTTTAAAAAGTGGTTATTCAACATGAGGCACGATCCAATTGACATTTTGAATCATTTTTGGTACAGTCCAAAAAATCGATTTTCGGATGAAAAAACGATGACTCCGGACATGTCGAACGTTCCCAAAATGGTCTATAATGATGAAATTTTAACATTTAATCTTTTGACTCTAAATGACTGTTGGATGTGAATTATGACTTTTTCAACTAAAACAAGTGTGTTTAAAGTCATTTCTGTGCCTGAAACGGGTCAAAATTGAAGCTTTTGAGTAAGCAAAACTCTGTAAAAATGGCAATTTTGGTCACTGTGAGGGTTTCAAAAGTGGTTATTCAACATGAGGCACGATCCAATTGACATTCTGAATCATTTTTGGTACAGTCCAAAAAATCGATTTTCAGATGAAAAACGATGACTCCGGACATGTCGAACGTTCCCAAAATGTTCTATAATGATGAAATTTTAACATTTAATCTTTTGACTCTAAATGACTGTTGGATGTGAATTATGACTTTTTCAACTAAAATAAGTGTGTTTAAAGTCATTTCTGTGCCTGAAACGGGTCAAAATGGAAGCTTTTGAGTAAGCAAAACTCTGTAAAAATGGCAATTTTGGTCACTGTGAGGGTTTAAAAAAGTGGTTATTCAACATGAGGCATGATCCAATTGACATTTTGAATCATTTTTGGTACAGTCCAAAAAATCGATTTTCGGATGAAAAACGATGACTCCGGACATGTCGAACGTTCCCAAAATGGTCTATAATGATGAAATTTTAACATTTAATCTTTTGACTCTAAATGACTGTTGGATGTCAAGTATGACTTTTTCAACTAAAATAAGTGTGTTTAAAGTCATTTCTGTGCCTGAAACGGGTCAAAATTGAAGCTTTTGAGTAAGCAAAACTCTGTAAAAATGGCCATTTTGGTCACTGTGAGGGTTTAAAAAGTGGTTATTCAACATGAGGCACGATCCAATTGACATTTTGAATCATTTTTGGTACAGTCCAAAAAATCAATTTTCGGATGAAAAACGATGACTCCGGACATGTCGAACGTTCCCAAAATGGTCAATAATGATGAAATTTTAACATTTAATCTTTTGACTCTAAATGACTGTTGGATGTGAATTATGACTTTTTCAACTAAAATAAGTGTGTTTAAAGTCATTTCTGTGCCTGAAACAGGTCAAAATTGAAGCTTTTGAGTAAGCAAAACTCTGTAAAAATGGCAATTTTGGTCACTGTGAGGGTTTAAAAAGTGGTTATTCAACATGAGGCATGATCCAATTGACATTTTGAATCATTTTTGGTACAGTCCAAAAAATCAATTTTCGGATGAAAAACGATGACTCCGGACATGTCGAACGTTCCCAAAATGGTCTATAATGATGAAATTTTAACATTTAATCTTTTGACTCTAAATGACTGTTGGATGTGAATTATGACTTTTTCAACTAAAATAAGTGTGTTTAAAGTAATTTTTGTGACTGAAACGGGTCAAAATTGAAGCTTTTGAGTAATCAAAACTCTATAAAAATGGCAATTTTGGTCACTGTGAGGGTTTAAAAAGTGGTTATTCAACATGAGGCATGATCCAATTGACATTTTGAATCATTTTTGGTACAGTCCAAAAAATCGATTTTCGGATGAAAAACGATGACTTCGGACATGTCGAACGTTTCCAAAATGGTCTATAATGATGAAATTTTAACATTTAATCTTTTGACTCTAAATGACTGTTGGATGTGAATTATGACTTTTTCAACTAAAATAAGTGTGTTTAAAGTCATTTCTGTGACTGAAACGGGTCAAAATTGAAGCTTTTGAGTAAGCAAAACTTTGTAAAAATGGCCATTTTGTTCACTGTGAGGGTTTAAAAAGTGGTTATTCAACATGAGGCACGATCCAATTGACATTTTGAATCATTTTTGGTACATTCCAAAAAATCAATTTTCGGATGAAAAACGATGACTCCCGACATGTCGAACGTTCCCAAAATGGTCTATAATGATGAAATTTTAACATTTAATCTTTTGACTCTAAATGACTGTTGGATGTGAATTATGACTTTTTCAACTAAAATAAGTGTGTTTAAAGTCATTTCTGTGACTGAAACGGGTCAAAATTGAAGCTTTTGAGTAAGCAAAACTTTGTAAAAATGGCCATTTTGTTCACTGTGAGGGTTTAAAAAGTGGTTATTCAACATGAGGCACGATCCAATTGACATTTTGAATCATTTTTGGTACATTCCAAAAAATCAATTTTCGGATGAAAAACGATGACTCCGGACATGTCGAACGTTCCCAAAATGGTCTATAATGATGAAATTTTAACATTTAATCTTTTGACTCTAAATGACTGTTGGATGTGAATTATGACTTTTTCAACTAAAATAAGTGTGTTTAAAGTAATTTTTGTGACTGAAACGGGTCAAAATTGAAGCTTTTGAGTAATCAAAACTCTGTAAAAATGGCAATTTTGGTCACTGTGAGGGTTTAAAAAGTGGTTATTCAACATGAGGCATGATCCAATTGACATTTTGAATCATTTTTGGTACAGTCCAAAAAATCGATTTTCGGATGAAAAACGATGACTCCGGACATGTCGAACGTTCCCAAAATGGTCTATAATGATGAAATTTTAACATTTAATCTTTTGACTCTAAATGACTGTTGGATGTGAATTATGACTTTTTCAACTAAAATAAGTGTGTTTAAAGTCATTTCTGTGCCTGAAACGGGTCAAAATTGAAGCTTTTGAGTAAGCAAAACTCTGTAAAAATGGCCATTTTGGTCACTGTGAGGGTTTAAAAAGTGGTTATTCAACATGAGGCATGATCCAATTGACATTTTGAATCATTTTTGGTACAGTCCAAAAAATCAATTTTCGGATGAAAAACGATGACTCCGGACATGTCGAACGTTCCCAAAATGGTCTATAATGATGACATTTTAACATGTAATCTTTTGACTCTAAATGACTGTTGGATGTGAATTATGACTTTTTCAACTAAAATAAGTGTGTTTAAAGTCATTTCTGTGACTGAAACGGGTCAAAATTGAAGCTTTTGAGTAAGCAAAACTTTGTAAAAATGGCCATTTTGGTCACTGTGAGGGTTTAAAAAGTGGTTATTCAACATGAGGCACGATCCAATTGACATTTTGAATCATTTTCGGTACAGTCCAAAAAATCGATTTTCGGATGAAAAATGATGACTCCGGACATGTCGAACGTTCCCAAAATGGTCTATAATGATGAAATTTTAACATTTAATCTTTTGACTCTAAATGACTGTTGGATGTGAATTATGACTTTTTCAACTAAAACAAGTGTGGTTAAAGTCATTTCTGTGCCTGAAACGGGTCAAAATTGAAGCTTTTGAGTAAGCAAAACTCTGTAAAAATGGCAATTTTGGTCACTGTGAGGGTTTAAAAAGTGGTTTTTCAACATGAGGCATGATCCAATTGACATTTTGAATCATTTTTGGTACAGTCCAAAAAATCGATTTTCGGATGAAAAACGATGACTCCGGACATGTCGAACGTTCCCAAAATGGTCTATAATGATGAAATTTTAACATTTAATCTTTTGACTCTAAATGACTGTTGGATGTGAATTATGACTTTATCAACTAAAATAAGTGTGTTTAAAGTCATTTCTGTGACTGAAACGGGTCAAAATTGAAGCTTTTGAGTAAGCAAAACTCTGTAAAAATGGCCATTTTGGTCACTGTGAGGGTTTAAAAAGTGGTTATTCAACATGAGGCACGATCCAATTGACATTTTGAATCATTTTTGGTACAGTCCAAAAAATCAATTTTCGGATGAAAAACAATGACTCCGGACATGTCGAACGTTCCCAAAATGGTCTATAATGATGAAATTTTAACATTTAATCTTTTGACTCTAAATGACTGTTGGATGTGAATTATGACTTTTTCAACTAAAATAAGTGTGTTTAAAGTCATTTCTGTGCCTGAAACAGGTCAAAATTGAAGCTTTTGAGTAAGCAAAACTCTGTAAAAATGGCAATTTTGGTCACTGTGAGGGTTTAAAAAGTGGTTATTCAACATGAGGCATGATCCAATTGACATTTTGAATCATTTTTGGTACAGTCCAAAAAATCAATTTTCGGATGAAAAACGATGACTCCGGACATGTCGAACGTTCCCAAAATGGTCTATAATGATGAAATTTTAACATTTAATCTTTTGACTCTAAATGACTGTTGGATGTGAATTATGACTTTTTCAACTAAAATAAGTGTGTTTAAAGTAATTTTTGTGACTGAAACGGGTCAAAATTGAAGCTTTTGAGTAATCAAAACTCTGTAAAAATGGCAATTTTGGTCACTGTGAGGGTTTAAAAAGTGGTTATTCAACATGAGGCATGATCCAATTGACATTTTGAATCATTTTTGGTACAGTCCAAAAAATCGATTTTCGGATGAAAAACGATGACTTCGGACATGTCGAACGTTTCCAAAATGGTCTATAATGATGAAATTTTAACATTTAATCTTTTGACTCTAAATGACTGTTGGATGTGAATTATGACTTTTTCAACTAAAATAAGTGTGTTTAAAGTCATTTCTGTGACTGAAACGGGTCAAAATTGAAGCTTTTGAGTAAGCAAAACTTTGTAAAATTGGCCATTTTGGTCACTGTGAGGGTTTAAAAAGTGGTTATTCAACATGAGGCACGATCCAATTGACATTTTGAATCATTTTTGGTACATTCCAAAAAATCAATTTTCGGATGAAAAACGATGACTCCGGACATGTCGAACGTTCCCAAAATGGTCTATAATGATGAAATTTTAACATTTAATCTTTTGACTCTAAATGACTGTTGGATGTGAAGTATGACTTTTTCAACTAAAATAAGTGTGTTTAAAGTCATTTCTGTGCCTGAAACGGGTCAAAATTGAAGCTTTTGAGTAAGCAAAACTCTGTAAAAATGGCAATTTTGGTCACTGTGAGGGTTTCAAAAGTGGTTATTCAACATGAGGCACGATCCAATTGACATTCTGAATCATTTTTGGTACAGTCCAAAAAATCGATTTTCAGATGAAAAACGATGACTCCGGACATGTCGAACGTTCCCAAAATGGTCTATAATGATGAAATTTTAACATTTAATCTTTTGACTCTAAATGACTGTTGGATGTGAATTATGACTTTTTCAACTAAAATAAGTGTGTTTAAAGTCATTTCTGTGCCTGAAACGGGTCAAAATGGAAGCTTTTGAGTAAGCAAAACTCTGTAAAAATGGCAATTTTGGTCACTGTGAGGGTTTAAAAAAGTGGTTATTCAACATGAGGCATGATCCAATTGACATTTTGAATCATTTTTGGTACAGTCCAAAAAATCGATTTTCGGATGAAAAACGATGACTCCGGACATGTCGAACGTTCCCAAAATGGTCTATAATGATGAAATTTTAACATTTAATCTTTTGACTCTAAATGACTGTTGGATGTCAAGTATGACTTTTTCAACTAAAATAAGTGTGTTTAAAGTCATTTCTGTGCCTGAAACGGGTCAAAATTGAAGCTTTTGAGTAAGCAAAACTCTGTAAAAATGGCCATTTTGGTCACTGTGAGGGTTTAAAAAGTGGTTATTCAACATGAGGCACGATCCAATTGACATTTTGAATCATTTTTGGTACAGTCCAAAAAATCAATTTTCGGATGAAAAACGATGACTCCGGACATGTCGAACGTTCCCAAAATGGTCTATAATGATGAAATTTTAACATTTAATCTTTTGACTCTAAATGACTGTTGGATGTGAATTATGACTTTTTCAACTAAAACAAGTGTGGTTAAAGTCATTTCTGTGCCTGAAACGGGTCAAAATTGAAGCTTTTGAGTAAGCAAAACTCTGTAAAAATGGCAATTTTGGTCACTGTGAGGGTTTAAAAAGTGGTTTTTCAACATGAGGCATGATCCAATTGACATTTTGAATAATTTTTGGTACAGTCCAAAAAATCGATTTTCGGATGAAAAACGATGACTCCGGACATGTCGAACGTTCCCAAAATGGTCTATAATGATGAAATTTTAACATTTAATCTTTTGACTCTAAATGACTGTTGGATGTGAATTATGACTTTTTCAACTAAAATAAGTGTGTTTAAAGTCATTTCTGTGACTGAAACGGGTCAAAATTGAAGCTTTTGAGTAAGCAAAACTCTGTAAAAATGGCCATTTTGGTCACTGTGAGGGTTTAAAAAGTGGTTATTCAACATGAGGCACGATCCAATTGACATTTTGAATCATTTTTGGTACAGTCCAAAAAATCAATTTTCGGATGAAAAACAATGACTCCGGACATGTCGAATGTTCCCAAAATGGTCTATAATGATGAAATTTTAACATTTAATCTTTTGACTCTAAATGACTGTTGGATGTGAATTATGACTTTTTCAACTAAAATAAGTGTGTTTAAAGTCATTTCTGTGCCTGAAACAGGTCAAAATTGAAGCTTTTGAGTAAGCAAAACTCTGTAAAAATGGCAATTTTGGTCACTGTGAGGGTTTAAAAAGTGGTTATTCAACATGAGGCATGATCCAATTGACATTTTGAATCATTTTTGGTACAGTCCAAAAAATCAATTTTCGGATGAAAAACGATGACTCCGGACATGTCGAACGTTCCCAAAATGGTCTATAATGATGAAATTTTAACATTTAATCTTTTGACTCTAAATGACTGTTGGATGTGAATTATGACTTTTTCAACTAAAATAAGTGTGTTTAAAGTAATTTTTGTGACTGAAACGGGTCAAAATTGAAGCTTTTGAGTAATCAAAACTCTGTAAAAATGGCAATTTTGGTCACTGTGAGGGTTTAAAAAGTGGTTATTCAACATGAGGCATGATCCAATTGACATTTTGAATCATTTTTGGTACAGTCCAAAAAATCGATTTTCGGATGAAAAACGATGACTTCGGACATGTCGAACGTTTCCAAAATGGTCTATAATGATGAAATTTTAACATTTAATCTTTTGACTCTAAATGACTGTTGGATGTGAATTATGACTTTTTCAACTAAAATAAGTGTGTTTAAAGTCATTTCTGTGACTGAAACGGGTCAAAATTGAAGCTTTTGAGTAAGCAAAACTTTGTAAAAATGGCCATTTTGTTCACTGTGAGGGTTTAAAAAGTGGTTATTCAACATGAGGCACGATCCAATTGACATTTTGAATCATTTTTGGTACATTCCAAAAAATCAATTTTCGGATGAAAAACGATGACTCCCGACATGTCGAACGTTCCCAAAATGGTCTATAATGATGAAATTTTAACATTTAATCTTTTGACTCTAAATGACTGTTGGATGTGAATTATGACTTTTTCAACTAAAATAAGTGTGTTTAAAGTAATTTTTGTGACTGAAACGGGTCAAAATTGAAGCTTTTGAGTAATCAAAACTCTGTAAAAATGGCAATTTTGGTCACTGTGAGGGTTTAAAAAGTGGTTATTCAACATGAGGCATGATCCAATTGACATTTTGAATCATTTTTGGTACAGTCCAAAAAAATCGATTTTCGGATGAAAAACGATGACTTCGGACACGTCGAACGTTCCCAAAATGGTCTATAATGATGAAATTTTAACATTTAATCTTTTGACTCTAAATGACTGTTGGATGTGAATTATGACTTTTTCAACTAAAATAAGTGTGTTTAAAGTCATTTCTGTGCCTGAAACGGGTCAAAATTGAAGCTTTTGAGTAAGCAAAACTTTGTAAAAATGGCCATTTTGGTCACTGTGAGGGTTTAAAAAGTGGTTATTCAACATGAGGCACGATCCAATTGACATTTTGAATCATTTTTGGTACATTCCAAAAAATCAATTTTCGGATGAAAAACGATGACTCCGGACATGTCGAACGTTCCCAAAATGGTCTATAATGATGAAATTTTAACATTTAATCTTTTGACTCTAAATGACTGTTGGATGTGAATTATGACTTTTTCAACTAAAATAAGTGTGTTTAAAGTAATTTTTGTGACTGAAACGGGTCAAAATTGAAGCTTTTGAGTAATCAAAACTCTGTAAAAATGGCAATTTTGGTCACTGTGAGGGTTTAAAAAGTGGTTATTCAACATGAGGCATGATCCAATTGACATTTTGAATCATTTTTGGTACAGTCCAAAAAATCGATTTTCGGATGAAAAACGATGACTCCGGACATGTCGAACGTTCCCAAAATGGTCTATAATGATGAAATTTTAACATTTAATCTTTTGACTCTAAATGACTGTTGGATGTGAATTATGACTTTTTCAACTAAAATAAGTGTGTTTAAAGTCATTTCTGTGCCTGAAACGGGTCAAAATTGAAGCTTTTGAGTAAGCAAAACTCTGTAAAAATGGCCATTTTGGTCACTGTGAGGGTTTAAAAAGTGGTTATTCAACATGAGGCATGATCCAATTGACATTTTGAATCATTTTTGGTACAGTCCAAAAAATCAATTTTCGGATGAAAAACGATGACTCCGGACATGTCGAACGTTCCCAAAATGGTCTATAATGATGAAATTTTAACATTTAATCTTTTGACTCTAAATGACTGTTGGATGTGAATTATGACTTTTTCAACTAAAATAAGTGTGTTTAAAGTCATTTCTGTGACTGAAACGGGTCAAAATTGAAGCTTTTGAGTAAGCAAAACTTTGTAAAAATGGCCATTTTGGTCACTGTGAGGGTTTAAAAAGTGGTTATTCAACATGAGGCACGATCCAATTGACATTTTGAATCATTTTCGGTACAGTCCAAAAAATCGATTTTCGGATGAAAAATGATGACTCCGGACATGTCGAACGTTCCCAAAATGGTCTATAATGATGAAATTTTAACATTTAATCTTTTGACTCTAAATGACTGTTGGATGTGAATTATGACTTTTTCAACTAAAACAAGTGTGGTTAAAGTCATTTCTGTGCCTGAAACGGGTCAAAATTGAAGCTTTTGAGTAAGCAAAACTCTGTAAAAATGGCAATTTTGGTCACTGTGAGGGTTTAAAAAGTGGTTTTTCAACATGAGGCATGATCCAATTGACATTTTGAATCATTTTTGGTACAGTCCAAAAAATCGATTTTCGGATGAAAAACGATGACTCCGGACATGTCGAACGTTCCCAAAATGGTCTATAATGATGAAATTTTAACATTTAATCTTTTGACTCTAAATGACTGTTGGATGTGAATTATGACTTTATCAACTAAAATAAGTGTGTTTAAAGTCATTTCTGTGACTGAAACGGGTCAAAATTGAAGCTTTTGAGTAAGCAAAACTCTGTAAAAATGGCCATTTTGGTCACTGTGAGGGTTTAAAAAGTGGTTATTCAACATGAGGCACGATCCAATTGACATTTTGAATCATTTTTGGTACAGTCCAAAAAATCGATTTTCGGATGAAAAACGATGACTTCGGACATGTCGAACGTTCCCAAAATGGTCTATAATGATGAAATTTTAACATTTAATCTTTTGACTCTAAATGACTGCTGGATGTGAAGTATGACTTTTTCAACTAAAATAAGTGTGTTTAAAGTCATTTCTGTGACTGAAACGGGTCAAAATTGAAGCTTTTGAGTAAGCAAAACTCTGTAAAAATGGCAATTTTGGTCACTGTGAGGGTTTAAAAAGTGGTTATTCAACATGAGGCACGATCCAATTGACATTTTGAATCATTTTTGGTACATTCCAAAAAATCAATTTTCGGATGAAAAACGATGACTCCGGACATGTCGAACGTTCCCAAAATGGTCTATAATGATGAAATTTTAACATTTAATCTTTTGACTCTAAATGACTGTTGGATGTGAATTATGACTTTTTCAACTAAAATAAGTGTGTTTAAAGTAATTTTTGTGACTGAAACGGGTCAAAATTGAAGCTTTTGAGTAATCAAAACTCTGTAAAAATGGCAATTTTGGTCACTGTGAGGGTTTAAAAAGTGGTTATTCAACATGAGGCATGATCCAATTGACATTTTGAATCATTTTTGGTACAGTCCAAAAAATCGATTTTCGGATGAAAAACGATGACTCCGGACATGTCGAACGTTCCCAAAATGGTCTATAATGATGAAATTTTAACATTTAATCTTTTGACTCTAAATGACTGTTGGATGTGAATTATGACTTTTTCAAGTAAAATAAGTGTGTTTAAAGTCATTTCTGTGCCTGAAACGGGTCAAAATTGAAGCTTTTGAGTAAGCAAAACTCTGTAAAAATGGCCATTTTGGTCACTGTGAGGGTTTAAAAAGTGGTTATTCAACATGAGGCATGATCCAATTGACATTTTGAATCATTTTTGGTACAGTCCAAAAAATTGATTTTCGGATGAAAAACGATGACTCCGGACATGTCGAACGTTCCCAAAATGGTCTATAATGATGAAATTTTAACATTTAATCTTTTGACTCTAAATGACTGTTGGATGTGAATTATGACTTTTTCAACTAAAATAAGTGTGTTTAAAGTCATTTCTGTGACTGAAACGGGTCAAAATTGAAGCTTTTGAGTAAGCAAAACTCTGTAAAAATGGCCATTTTGGTCACTGTGAGGGTTTAAAAAGTGGTTATTCAACATGAGGCACGATCCAATTGACATTTTGAATCATTTTTGGTACAGTCCAAAAAATCGATTTTCGGATGAAAAAACGATGACTCCGGACATGTCGAACGTTCCCAAAATGGTCTATAATGATGAAATTTTAACATTTAATCTTTTGACTCTAAATGACTGTTGGATGTGAATTATGACTTTTTCAACTAAAACAAGTGTGTTTAAAGTCATTTCTGTGCCTGAAACGGGTCAAAATTGAAGCTTTTGAGTAAGCAAAACTCTGTAAAAATGGCAATTTTGGTCACTGTGAGGGTTTCAAAAGTGGTTATTCAACATGAGGCACGATCCAATTGACATTCTGAATCATTTTTGGTACAGTCCAAAAAATCGATTTTCAGATGAAAAACGATGACTCCGGACATGTCGAACGTTCCCAAAATGTTCTATAATGATGAAATTTTAACATTTAATCTTTTGACTCTAAATGACTGTTGGATGTGAATTATGACTTTTTCAACTAAAATAAGTGTGTTTAAAGTCATTTCTGTGCCTGAAACGGGTCAAAATGGAAGCTTTTGAGTAAGCAAAACTCTGTAAAAATGGCAATTTTGGTCACTGTGAGGGTTTAAAAAAGTGGTTATTCAACATGAGGCATGATCCAATTGACATTTTGAATCATTTTTGGTACAGTCCAAAAAATCGATTTTCGGATGAAAAACGATGACTCCGGACATGTCGAACGTTCCCAAAATGGTCTATAATGATGAAATTTTAACATTTAATCTTTTGACTCTAAATGACTGTTGGATGTCAAGTATGACTTTTTCAACTAAAATAAGTGTGTTTAAAGTCATTTCTGTGCCTGAAACGGGTCAAAATTGAAGCTTTTGAGTAAGCAAAACTCTGTAAAAATGGCCATTTTGGTCACTGTGAGGGTTTAAAAAGTGGTTATTCAACATGAGGCACGATCCAATTGACATTTTGAATCATTTTTGGTACAGTCCAAAAAATCAATTTTCGGATGAAAAACGATGACTCCGGACATGTCGAACGTTCCCAAAATGGTCAATAATGATGAAATTTTAACATTTAATCTTTTGACTCTAAATGACTGTTGGATGTGAATTATGACTTTTTCAACTAAAATAAGTGTGTTTAAAGTCATTTCTGTGCCTGAAACAGGTCAAAATTGAAGCTTTTGAGTAAGCAAAACTCTGTAAAAATGGCAATTTTGGTCACTGTGAGGGTTTAAAAAGTGGTTATTCAACATGAGGCATGATCCAATTGACATTTTGAATCATTTTTGGTACAGTCCAAAAAATCAATTTTCGGATGAAAAACGATGACTCCGGACATGTCGAACGTTCCCAAAATGGTCTATAATGATGAAATTTTAACATTTAATCTTTTGACTCTAAATGACTGTTGGATGTGAATTATGACTTTTTCAACTAAAATAAGTGTGTTTAAAGTAATTTTTGTGACTGAAACGGGTCAAAATTGAAGCTTTTGAGTAATCAAAACTCTATAAAAATGGCAATTTTGGTCACTGTGAGGGTTTAAAAAGTGGTTATTCAACATGAGGCATGATCCAATTGACATTTTGAATCATTTTTGGTACAGTCCAAAAAATCGATTTTCGGATGAAAAACGATGACTTCGGACATGTCGAACGTTTCCAAAATGGTCTATAATGATGAAATTTTAACATTTAATCTTTTGACTCTAAATGACTGTTGGATGTGAATTATGACTTTTTCAACTAAAATAAGTGTGTTTAAAGTCATTTCTGTGACTGAAACGGGTCAAAATTGAAGCTTTTGAGTAAGCAAAACTTTGTAAAAATGGCCATTTTGTTCACTGTGAGGGTTTAAAAAGTGGTTATTCAACATGAGGCACGATCCAATTGACATTTTGAATCATTTTTGGTACATTCCAAAAAATCAATTTTCGGATGAAAAACGATGACTCCCGACATGTCGAACGTTCCCAAAATGGTCTATAATGATGAAATTTTAACATTTAATCTTTTGACTCTAAATGACTGTTGGATGTGAATTATGACTTTTTCAACTAAAATAAGTGTGTTTAAAGTCATTTCTGTGACTGAAACGGGTCAAAATTGAAGCTTTTGAGTAAGCAAAACTTTGTAAAAATGGCCATTTTGTTCACTGTGAGGGTTTAAAAAGTGGTTATTCAACATGAGGCACGATCCAATTGACATTTTGAATCATTTTTGGTACATTCCAAAAAATCAATTTTCGGATGAAAAACGATGACTCCGGACATGTCGAACGTTCCCAAAATGGTCTATAATGATGAAATTTTAACATTTAATCTTTTGACTCTAAATGACTGTTGGATGTGAATTATGACTTTTTCAACTAAAATAAGTGTGTTTAAAGTAATTTTTGTGACTGAAACGGGTCAAAATTGAAGCTTTTGAGTAATCAAAACTCTGTAAAAATGGCAATTTTGGTCACTGTGAGGGTTTAAAAAGTGGTTATTCAACATGAGGCATGATCCAATTGACATTTTGAATCATTTTTGGTACAGTCCAAAAAATCGATTTTCGGATGAAAAACGATGACTCCGGACATGTCGAACGTTCCCAAAATGGTCTATAATGATGAAATTTTAACATTTAATCTTTTGACTCTAAATGACTGTTGGATGTGAATTATGACTTTTTCAACTAAAATAAGTGTGTTTAAAGTCATTTCTGTGCCTGAAACGGGTCAAAATTGAAGCTTTTGAGTAAGCAAAACTCTGTAAAAATGGCCATTTTGGTCACTGTGAGGGTTTAAAAAGTGGTTATTCAACATGAGGCATGATCCAATTGACATTTTGAATCATTTTTGGTACAGTCCAAAAAATCAATTTTCGGATGAAAAACGATGACTCCGGACATGTCGAACGTTCCCAAAATGGTCTATAATGATGACATTTTAACATGTAATCTTTTGACTCTAAATGACTGTTGGATGTGAATTATGACTTTTTCAACTAAAATAAGTGTGTTTAAAGTCATTTCTGTGACTGAAACGGGTCAAAATTGAAGCTTTTGAGTAAGCAAAACTTTGTAAAAATGGCCATTTTGGTCACTGTGAGGGTTTAAAAAGTGGTTATTCAACATGAGGCACGATCCAATTGACATTTTGAATCATTTTCGGTACAGTCCAAAAAATCGATTTTCGGATGAAAAATGATGACTCCGGACATGTCGAACGTTCCCAAAATGGTCTATAATGATGAAATTTTAACATTTAATCTTTTGACTCTAAATGACTGTTGGATGTGAATTATGACTTTTTCAACTAAAACAAGTGTGGTTAAAGTCATTTCTGTGCCTGAAACGGGTCAAAATTGAAGCTTTTGAGTAAGCAAAACTCTGTAAAAATGGCAATTTTGGTCACTGTGAGGGTTTAAAAAGTGGTTTTTCAACATGAGGCATGATCCAATTGACATTTTGAATCATTTTTGGTACAGTCCAAAAAATCGATTTTCGGATGAAAAACGATGACTCCGGACATGTCGAACGTTCCCAAAATGGTCTATAATGATGAAATTTTAACATTTAATCTTTTGACTCTAAATGACTGTTGGATGTGAATTATGACTTTATCAACTAAAATAAGTGTGTTTAAAGTCATTTCTGTGACTGAAACGGGTCAAAATTGAAGCCTTTGAGTAAGCAAAACTCTGTAAAAATGGCCATTTTGGTCACTGTGAGGGTTTAAAAAGTGGTTATTCAACATGAGGCACGATCCAATTGACATTTTGAATCATTTTTGGTACAGTCCAAAAAATCAATTTTCGGATGAAAAACAATGACTCCGGACATGTCGAACGTTCCCAAAATGGTCTATAATGATGAAATTTTAACATTTAATCTTTTGACTCTAAATGACTGTTGGATGTGAATTATGACTTTTTCAACTAAAATAAGTGTGTTTAAAGTCATTTCTGTGCCTGAAACAGGTCAAAATTGAAGCTTTTGAGTAAGCAAAACTCTGTAAAAATGGCAATTTTGGTCACTGTGAGGGTTTAAAAAGTGGTTATTCAACATGAGGCATGATCCAATTGACATTTTGAATCATTTTTGGTACAGTCCAAAAAATCAATTTTCGGATGAAAAACGATGACTCCGGACATGTCGAACGTTCCCAAAATGGTCTATAATGATGAAATTTTAACATTTAATCTTTTGACTCTAAATGACTGTTGGATGTGAATTATGACTTTTTCAACTAAAATAAGTGTGTTTAAAGTAATTTTTGTGACTGAAACGGGTCAAAATTGAAGCTTTTGAGTAATCAAAACTCTGTAAAAATGGCAATTTTGGTCACTGTGAGGGTTTAAAAAGTGGTTATTCAACATGAGGCATGATCCAATTGACATTTTGAATCATTTTTGGTACAGTCCAAAAAATCGATTTTCGGATGAAAAACGATGACTTCGGACATGTCGAACGTTTCCAAAATGGTCTATAATGATGAAATTTTAACATTTAATCTTTTGACTCTAAATGACTGTTGGATGTGAATTATGACTTTTTCAACTAAAATAAGTGTGTTTAAAGTCATTTCTGTGACTGAAACGGGTCAAAATTGAAGCTTTTGAGTAAGCAAAACTTTGTAAAATTGGCCATTTTGGTCACTGTGAGGGTTTAAAAAGTGGTTATTCAACATGAGGCACGATCCAATTGACATTTTGAATCATTTTTGGTACATTCCAAAAAATCAATTTTCGGATGAAAAACGATGACTCCGGACATGTCGAACGTTCCCAAAATGGTCTATAATGATGAAATTTTAACATTTAATCTTTTGACTCTAAATGACTGTTGGATGTGAATTATGACTTTTTCAACTAAAATAAGTGTGTTTAAAGTAATTTTTGTGACTGAAACGGGTCAAAATTGAAGCTTTTGAGTAATCAAAACTCTGTAAAAATGGCAATTTTGGTCACTGTGAGGGTTTAAAAAGTGGTTATTCAACATGAGGCATGATCCAATTGACATTTTGAATCATTTTTGGTACAGTCCAAAAAATCGATTTTCGGATGAAAAACGATGACTTCGGACATGTCGAACGTTCCCAAAATGGTCTACAATGATGAAATTTTAACATTTAATCTTTTGACTCTAAATGACTGTTGGATGTGAATTATGACTTTTTCAACTAAAATAAGTGTGTTTAAAGTCATTTCTGTGCCTGAAACGGGTCAAAATTGAAGCTTTTGAGTAAGCAAAACTTTGTAAAAATGGCAATTTTGGTCACTGTGAGGGTTTAAAAAGTGGTTATTCAACATGAGGCACGATCCAATTGACATTTTGAATCATTTTTGGTACATTCCAAAAAATCAATTTTCGGATGAAAAACGATGACTCCGGACATGTCGAACGTTCCCAAAATGGTCTATAATGATGAAATTTTAACATTTAATCTTTTGACTCTAAATGACTGTTGGATGTGAATTATGACTTTTTCAACTAAAATAAGTGTGTTTAAAGTAATTTTTGTGACTGAAACGGGTCAAAATTGAAGCTTTTGAGTAATCAAAACTCTGTAAAAATGGCAATTTTGGTCACTGTGAGGGTTTAAAAAGTGGTTATTCAACATGAGGCATGATCCAATTGACATTTTAAATCATTTTTGGTACAGTCCAAAAAATCGATTTTCGGATGAAAAACGATGACTCCGGACATGTCGAACGTTCCCAAAATGGTCTATAATGATGAAATTTTAACATTTAATCTTTTGACTCTAAATGACTGTTGGATGTGAATTATGACTTTTTCAACTGAAACAAGTGTGTTTAAAGTCATTTCTGTGCCTGAAACGGGTCAAAATTGAAGCTTTTGAGTAAGCAAAACTCTGTAAAAATGGCAATTTTGGTCACTGTGAGGGTTTAAAAAGTGGTTATTCAACATGAGGCATGATCCAATTGACATTTTGAATCATTTTTGGTACAGTCCAAAAAATCGATTTTCGGATGAAAAACGATGACTCCGGACATGTCGAACGTTCCCAAAATGGTCTATAAAGATGAAATTTTAACATTTAATCTTTTGACTCTAAATGACTGTTGGATGTGAATTATGACTTTTTCAACTAAAATAAGTGTGTTTAAAGTCATTTCTGTGACTGAAACGGGTCAAAATTGAAGCTTTTGAGTAAGCAAAACTCTGTAAAAATGGCCATTTTGGTCACTGTGAGGGTTTAAAAAGTGGTTATTCAACATGAGGCACGATCCAATTGACATTTTGAATCATTTTTGGTACCGTCCAAAAAATCGATTTTCGGATGAAAAATGATGACTCCGGACATGTCGAACGTTCCCAAAATGGTCTATAATGATGAAATTTTAACATTTAATCTTTTGACTCTAAATGACTGTTGGATGTGAAGTATGACTTTTTCAACTAAAATAAGTGTGTTTAAAGTCATTTCTGTGACTGAAACGGGTCAAAATTGAAGCTTTTGAGTAAGCAAAACTCTGTAAAAATGGCAATTTTGGTCACTGTGAGGGTTTAAAAAGTGGTTATTCAACATGAGGCACGATCCAATTGACATTTTGAATCATTTTTGGTACATTCCAAAAAATCAATTTTCGGATGAAAAACGATGACTCCGGACATGTCGAACGTTCCCAAAATGGTCTATAATGATGAAATTTTAACATTTAATCTTTTGACTCTAAATGACTGTTGGATGTGAATTATGACTTTTTCAACTAAAATAAGTGTGTTTAAAGTAATTTTTGTGACTGAAACGGGTCAAAATTGAAGCTTTTGAGTAATCAAAACTCTGTAAAAATGGCAATTTTGGTCACTGTGAGGGTTTAAAAAGTGGTTATTCAACATGAGGCATGATCCAATTGACATTTTGAATCATTTTTGGTACAGTCCAAAAAATCGATTTTCGGATGAAAAACGATGACTCCGGACATGTCGAACGTTCCCAAAATGGTCTATAATGATGAAATTTTAACATTTAATCTTTTGACTCTAAATGACTGTTGGATGTGAATTATGACTTTTTCAAGTAAAATAAGTGTGTTTAAAGTCATTTCTGTGCCTGAAACGGGTCAAAATTGAAGCTTTTGAGTAAGCAAAACTCTGTAAAAATGGCCATTTTGGTCACTGTGAGGGTTTAAAAAGTGGTTATTCAACATGAGGCATGATCCAATTGACATTTTGAATCATTTTTGGTACAGTCCAAAAAATTGATTTTCGGATGAAAAACGATGACTCCGGACATGTCGAACGTTCCCAAAATGGTCTATAATGATGAAATTTTAACATTTAATCTTTTGACTCTAAATGACTGTTGGATGTGAATTATGACTTTTTCAACTAAAATAAGTGTGTTTAAAGTCATTTCTGTGACTGAAACGGGTCAAAATTGAAGCTTTTGAGTAAGCAAAACTCTGTAAAAATGGCCATTTTGGTCACTGTGAGGGTTTAAAAAGTGGTTATTCAACATGAGGCACGATCCAATTGACATTTTGAATCATTTTTGGTACAGTCCAAAAAATCAATTTTCGGATGAAAAAACGATGACTCCGGACATGTCGAACGTTCCCAAAATGGTCTATAATGATGAAATTTTAACATTTAATCTTTTGACTCTAAATGACTGTTGGATGTGAATTATGACTTTTTCAACTAAAACAAGTGTGTTTAAAGTCATTTCTGTGCCTGAAACGGGTCAAAATTGAAGCTTTTGAGTAAGCAAAACTCTGTAAAAATGGCAATTTTGGTCACTGTGAGGGTTTCAAAAGTGGTTATTCAACATGAGGCACGATCCAATTGACATTCTGAATCATTTTTGGTACAGTCCAAAAAATCGATTTTCAGATGAAAAACGATGACTCCGGACATGTCGAACGTTCCCAAAATGGTCTATAATGATGAAATTTTAACATTTAATCTTTTGACTCTAAATGACTGTTGGATGTGAATTATGACTTTTTCAACTAAAATAAGTGTGTTTAAAGTCATTTCTGTGCCTGAAACGGGTCAAAATGGAAGCTTTTGAGTAAGCAAAACTCTGTAAAAATGGCAATTTTGGTCACTGTGAGGGTTTAAAAAAGTGGTTATTCAACATGAGGCATGATCCAATTGACATTTTGAATCATTTTTGGTACAGTCCAAAAAATCGATTTTCGGATGAAAAACGATGACTCCGGACATGTCGAACGTTCCCAAAATGGTCTATAATGATGAAATTTTAACATTTAATCTTTTGACTCTAAATGACTGTTGGATGTCAAGTATGACTTTTTCAACTAAAATAAGTGTGTTTAAAGTCATTTCTGTGCCTGAAACGGGTCAAAATTGAAGCTTTTGAGTAAGCAAAACTCTGTAAAAATGGCCATTTTGGTCACTGTGAGGGTTTAAAAAGTGGTTATTCAACATGAGGCACGATCCAATTGACATTTTGAATCATTTTTGGTACAGTCCAAAAAATCAATTTTCGGATGAAAAACGATGACTCCGGACATGTCGAACGTTCCCAAAATGGTCTATAATGATGAAATTTTAACATTTAATCTTTTGACTCTAAATGACTGTTGGATGTGAATTATGACTTTTTCAACTAAAACAAGTGTGGTTAAAGTCATTTCTGTGCCTGAAACGGGTCAAAATTGAAGCTTTTGAGTAAGCAAAACTCTGTAAAAATGGCAATTTTGGTCACTGTGAGGGTTTAAAAAGTGGTTTTTCAACATGAGGCATGATCCAATTGACATTTTGAATAATTTTTGGTACAGTCCAAAAAATCGATTTTCGGATGAAAAACGATGACTCCGGACATGTCGAACGTTCCCAAAATGGTCTATAATGATGAAATTTTAACATTTAATCTTTTGACTCTAAATGACTGTTGGATGTGAATTATGACTTTTTCAACTAAAATAAGTGTGTTTAAAGTCATTTCTGTGACTGAAACGGGTCAAAATTGAAGCTTTTGAGTAAGCAAAACTCTGTAAAAATGGCCATTTTGGTCACTGTGAGGGTTTAAAAAGTGGTTATTCAACATGAGGCACGATCCAATTGACATTTTGAATCATTTTTGGTACAGTCCAAAAAATCAATTTTCGGATGAAAAACAATGACTCCGGACATGTCGAATGTTCCCAAAATGGTCTATAATGATGAAATTTTAACATTTAATCTTTTGACTCTAAATGACTGTTGGATGTGAATTATGACTTTTTCAACTAAAATAAGTGTGTTTAAAGTCATTTCTGTGCCTGAAACAGGTCAAAATTGAAGCTTTTGAGTAAGCAAAACTCTGTAAAAATGGCAATTTTGGTCACTGTGAGGGTTTAAAAAGTGGTTATTCAACATGAGGCATGATCCAATTGACATTTTGAATCATTTTTGGTACAGTCCAAAAAATCAATTTTCGGATGAAAAACGATGACTCCGGACATGTCGAACGTTCCCAAAATGGTCTATAATGATGAAATTTTAACATTTAATCTTTTGACTCTAAATGACTGTTGGATGTGAATTATGACTTTTTCAACTAAAATAAGTGTGTTTAAAGTAATTTTTGTGACTGAAACGGGTCAAAATTGAAGCTTTTGAGTAATCAAAACTCTGTAAAAATGGCAATTTTGGTCACTGTGAGGGTTTAAAAAGTGGTTATTCAACATGAGGCATGATCCAATTGACATTTTGAATCATTTTTGGTACAGTCCAAAAAATCGATTTTCGGATGAAAAACGATGACTTCGGACATGTCGAACGTTTCCAAAATGGTCTATAATGATGAAATTTTAACATTTAATCTTTTGACTCTAAATGACTGTTGGATGTGAATTATGACTTTTTCAACTAAAATAAGTGTGTTTAAAGTCATTTCTGTGACTGAAACGGGTCAAAATTGAAGCTTTTGAGTAAGCAAAACTTTGTAAAAATGGCCATTTTGTTCACTGTGAGGGTTTAAAAAGTGGTTATTCAACATGAGGCACGATCCAATTGACATTTTGAATCATTTTTGGTACATTCCAAAAAATCAATTTTCGGATGAAAAACGATGACTCCCGACATGTCGAACGTTCCCAAAATGGTCTATAATGATGAAATTTTAACATTTAATCTTTTGACTCTAAATGACTGTTGGATGTGAATTATGACTTTTTCAACTAAAATAAGTGTGTTTAAAGTAATTTTTGTGACTGAAACGGGTCAAAATTGAAGCTTTTGAGTAATCAAAACTCTGTAAAAATGGCAATTTTGGTCACTGTGAGGGTTTAAAAAGTGGTTATTCAACATGAGGCATGATCCAATTGACATTTTGAATCATTTTTGGTACAGTCCAAAAAAATCGATTTTCGGATGAAAAACGATGACTTCGGACACGTCGAACGTTCCCAAAATGGTCTATAATGATGAAATTTTAACATTTAATCTTTTGACTCTAAATGACTGTTGGATGTGAATTATGACTTTTTCAACTAAAATAAGTGTGTTTAAAGTCATTTCTGTGCCTGAAACGGGTCAAAATTGAAGCTTTTGAGTAAGCAAAACTTTGTAAAAATGGCCATTTTGGTCACTGTGAGGGTTTAAAAAGTGGTTATTCAACATGAGGCACGATCCAATTGACATTTTGAATCATTTTTGGTACATTCCAAAAAATCAATTTTCGGATGAAAAACGATGACTCCGGACATGTCGAACGTTCCCAAAATGGTCTATAATGATGAAATTTTAACATTTAATCTTTTGACTCTAAATGACTGTTGGATGTGAATTATGACTTTTTCAACTAAAATAAGTGTGTTTAAAGTAATTTTTGTGACTGAAACGGGTCAAAATTGAAGCTTTTGAGTAATCAAAACTCTGTAAAAATGGCAATTTTGGTCACTGTGAGGGTTTAAAAAGTGGTTATTCAACATGAGGCATGATCCAATTGACATTTTGAATCATTTTTGGTACAGTCCAAAAAATCGATTTTCGGATGAAAAACGATGACTCCGGACATGTCGAACGTTCCCAAAATGGTCTATAATGATGAAATTTTAACATTTAATCTTTTGACTCTAAATGACTGTTGGATGTGAATTATGACTTTTTCAACTAAAATAAGTGTGTTTAAAGTCATTTCTGTGCCTGAAACGGGTCAAAATTGAAGCTTTTGAGTAAGCAAAACTCTGTAAAAATGGCCATTTTGGTCACTGTGAGGGTTTAAAAAGTGGTTATTCAACATGAGGCATGATCCAATTGACATTTTGAATCATTTTTGGTACAGTCCAAAAAATCAATTTTCGGATGAAAAACGATGACTCCGGACATGTCGAACGTTCCCAAAATGGTCTATAATGATGAAATTTTAACATTTAATCTTTTGACTCTAAATGACTGTTGGATGTGAATTATGACTTTTTCAACTAAAATAAGTGTGTTTAAAGTCATTTCTGTGACTGAAACGGGTCAAAATTGAAGCTTTTGAGTAAGCAAAACTTTGTAAAAATGGCCATTTTGGTCACTGTGAGGGTTTAAAAAGTGGTTATTCAACATGAGGCACGATCCAATTGACATTTTGAATCATTTTCGGTACAGTCCAAAAAATCGATTTTCGGATGAAAAATGATGACTCCGGACATGTCGAACGTTCCCAAAATGGTCTATAATGATGAAATTTTAACATTTAATCTTTTGACTCTAAATGACTGTTGGATGTGAATTATGACTTTTTCAACTAAAACAAGTGTGGTTAAAGTCATTTCTGTGCCTGAAACGGGTCAAAATTGAAGCTTTTGAGTAAGCAAAACTCTGTAAAAATGGCAATTTTGGTCACTGTGAGGGTTTAAAAAGTGGTTTTTCAACATGAGGCATGATCCAATTGACATTTTGAATCATTTTTGGTACAGTCCAAAAAATCGATTTTCGGATGAAAAACGATGACTCCGGACATGTCGAACGTTCCCAAAATGGTCTATAATGATGAAATTTTAACATTTAATCTTTTGACTCTAAATGACTGTTGGATGTGAATTATGACTTTATCAACTAAAATAAGTGTGTTTAAAGTCATTTCTGTGACTGAAACGGGTCAAAATTGAAGCTTTTGAGTAAGCAAAACTCTGTAAAAATGGCCATTTTGGTCACTGTGAGGGTTTAAAAAGTGGTTATTCAACATGAGGCACGATCCAATTGACATTTTGAATCATTTTTGGTACAGTCCAAAAAATCGATTTTCGGATGAAAAACGATGACTTCGGACATGTCGAACGTTCCCAAAATGGTCTATAATGATGAAATTTTAACATTTAATCTTTTGACTCTAAATGACTGTTGGATGTGAATTATGACTTTTTCAACTAAAATAAGTGTGTTTAAAGTCATTTCTGTGACTGAAACGGGTCAAAATTGAAGCTTTTGAGTAAGCAAAACTTTGTAAAAATGGCCATTTTGTTCACTGTGAGGGTTTAAAAAGTGGTTATTCAACATGAGGCACGATCCAATTGACATTTTGAATCATTTTTGGTACATTCCAAAAAATCAATTTTCGGATGAAAAACGATGACTCCCGACATGTCGAACGTTCCCAAAATGGTCTATAATGATGAAATTTTAACATTTAATCTTTTGACTCTAAATGACTGTTGGATGTGAATTATGACTTTTTCAACTAAAATAAGTGTGTTTAAAGTCATTTCTGTGACTGAAACGGGTCAAAATTGAAGCTTTTGAGTAAGCAAAACTTTGTAAAAATGGCCATTTTGTTCACTGTGAGGGTTTAAAAAGTGGTTATTCAACATGAGGCACGATCCAATTGACATTTTGAATCATTTTTGGTACATTCCAAAAAATCAATTTTCGGATGAAAAACGATGACTCCGGACATGTCGAACGTTCCCAAAATGGTCTATAATGATGAAATTTTAACATTTAATCTTTTGACTCTAAATGACTGTTGGATGTGAATTATGACTTTTTCAACTAAAATAAGTGTGTTTAAAGTAATTTTTGTGACTGAAACGGGTCAAAATTGAAGCTTTTGAGTAATCAAAACTCTGTAAAAATGGCAATTTTGGTCACTGTGAGGGTTTAAAAAGTGGTTATTCAACATGAGGCATGATCCAATTGACATTTTGAATCATTTTTGGTACAGTCCAAAAAATCGATTTTCGGATGAAAAACGATGACTCCGGACATGTCGAACGTTCCCAAAATGGTCTATAATGATGAAATTTTAACATTTAATCTTTTGACTCTAAATGACTGTTGGATGTGAATTATGACTTTTTCAACTAAAATAAGTGTGTTTAAAGTCATTTCTGTGCCTGAAACGGGTCAAAATTGAAGCTTTTGAGTAAGCAAAACTCTGTAAAAATGGCCATTTTGGTCACTGTGAGGGTTTAAAAAGTGGTTATTCAACATGAGGCATGATCCAATTGACATTTTGAATCATTTTTGGTACAGTCCAAAAAATCAATTTTCGGATGAAAAACGATGACTCCGGACATGTCGAACGTTCCCAAAATGGTCTATAATGATGACATTTTAACATGTAATCTTTTGACTCTAAATGACTGTTGGATGTGAATTATGACTTTTTCAACTAAAATAAGTGTGTTTAAAGTCATTTCTGTGACTGAAACGGGTCAAAATTGAAGCTTTTGAGTAAGCAAAACTTTGTAAAAATGGCCATTTTGGTCACTGTGAGGGTTTAAAAAGTGGTTATTCAACATGAGGCACGATCCAATTGACATTTTGAATCATTTTCGGTACAGTCCAAAAAATCGATTTTCGGATGAAAAATGATGACTCCGGACATGTCGAACGTTCCCAAAATGGTCTATAATGATGAAATTTTAACATTTAATCTTTTGACTCTAAATGACTGTTGGATGTGAATTATGACTTTTTCAACTAAAACAAGTGTGGTTAAAGTCATTTCTGTGCCTGAAACGGGTCAAAATTGAAGCTTTTGAGTAAGCAAAACTCTGTAAAAATGGCAATTTTGGTCACTGTGAGGGTTTAAAAAGTGGTTTTTCAACATGAGGCATGATCCAATTGACATTTTGAATCATTTTTGGTACAGTCCAAAAAATCGATTTTCGGATGAAAAACGATGACTCCGGACATGTCGAACGTTCCCAAAATGGTCTATAATGATGAAATTTTAACATTTAATCTTTTGACTCTAAATGACTGTTGGATGTGAATTATGACTTTATCAACTAAAATAAGTGTGTTTAAAGTCATTTCTGTGACTGAAACGGGTCAAAATTGAAGCTTTTGAGTAAGCAAAACTCTGTAAAAATGGCCATTTTGGTCACTGTGAGGGTTTAAAAAGTGGTTATTCAACATGAGGCACGATCCAATTGACATTTTGAATCATTTTTGGTACAGTCCAAAAAATCAATTTTCGGATGAAAAACAATGACTCCGGACATGTCGAACGTTCCCAAAATGGTCTATAATGATGAAATTTTAACATTTAATCTTTTGACTCTAAATGACTGTTGGATGTGAATTATGACTTTTTCAACTAAAATAAGTGTGTTTAAAGTCATTTCTGTGACTGAAACGGAACAAAATTGAAGCTTTTGAGTAAGCAAAACTTTGTAAAATTGGCCATTTTGGTCACTGTGAGGGTTTAAAAAGTGGTTATTCAACATGAGGCACGATCCAATTGACATTTTGAATCATTTTTGGTACATTCCAAAAAATCAATTTTCGGATGAAAAACGATGACTCCGGACATGTCGAACGTTCCCAAAATGGTCTATAATGATGAAATTTTAACATTTAATCTTTTGACTCTAAATGACTGTTGGATGTGAATTATGACTTTTTCAACTAAAATAAGTGTGTTTAAAGTAATTTTTGTGACTGAAACGGGTCAAAATTGAAGCTTTTGAGTAATCAAAACTCTGTAAAAATGGCAATTTTGGTCACTGTGAGGGTTTAAAAAGTGGTTATTCAACATGAGGCATGATCCAATTGACATTTTGAATCATTTTTGGTACAGTCCAAAAAATCGATTTTCGGATGAAAAACGATGACTTCGGACATGTCGAACGTTCCCAAAATGGTCTACAATGATGAAATTTTAACATTTAATCTTTTGACTCTAAATGACTGTTGGATGTGAATTATGACTTTTTCAACTAAAATAAGTGTGTTTAAAGTCATTTCTGTGCCTGAAACGGGTCAAAATTGAAGCTTTTGAGTAAGCAAAACTTTGTAAAAATGGCAATTTTGGTCACTGTGAGGGTTTAAAAAGTGGTTATTCAACATGAGGCACGATCCAATTGACATTTTGAATCATTTTTGGTACATTCCAAAAAATCAATTTTCGGATGAAAAACGATGACTCCGGACATGTCGAACGTTCCCAAAATGGTCTATAATGATGAAATTTTAACATTTAATCTTTTGACTCTAAATGACTGTTGGATGTGAATTATGACTTTTTCAACTAAAATAAGTGTGTTTAAAGTAATTTTTGTGACTGAAACGGGTCAAAATTGAAGCTTTTGAGTAATCAAAACTCTGTAAAAATGGCAATTTTGGTCACTGTGAGGGTTTAAAAAGTGGTTATTCAACATGAGGCATGATCCAATTGACATTTTAAATCATTTTTGGTACAGTCCAAAAAATCGATTTTCGGATGAAAAACGATGACTCCGGACATGTCGAACGTTCCCAAAATGGTCTATAATGATGAAATTTTAACATTTAATCTTTTGACTCTAAATGACTGTTGGATGTGAATTATGACTTTTTCAACTGAAACAAGTGTGTTTAAAGTCATTTCTGTGCCTGAAACGGGTCAAAATTGAAGCTTTTGAGTAAGCAAAACTCTGTAAAAATGGCAATTTTGGTCACTGTGAGGGTTTAAAAAGTGGTTATTCAACATGAGGCATGATCCAATTGACATTTTGAATCATTTTTGGTACAGTCCAAAAAATCGATTTTCGGATGAAAAACGATGACTCCGGACATGTCGAACGTTCCCAAAATGGTCTATAAAGATGAAATTTTAACATTTAATCTTTTGACTCTAAATGACTGTTGGATGTGAATTATGACTTTTTCAACTAAAATAAGTGTGTTTAAAGTCATTTCTGTGACTGAAACGGGTCAAAATTGAAGCTTTTGAGTAAGCAAAACTCTGTAAAAATGGCCATTTTGGTCACTGTGAGGGTTTAAAAAGTGGTTATTCAACATGAGGCACGATCCAATTGACATTTTGAATCATTTTTGGTACCGTCCAAAAAATCGATTTTCGGATGAAAAATGATGACTCCGGACATGTCGAACGTTCCCAAAATGGTCTATAATGATGAAATTTTAACATTTAATCTTTTGACTCTAAATGACTGTTGGATGTGAAGTATGACTTTTTCAACTAAAATAAGTGTGTTTAAAGTCATTTCTGTGACTGAAACGGGTCAAAATTGAAGCTTTTGAGTAAGCAAAACTCTGTAAAAATGGCAATTTTGGTCACTGTGAGGGTTTAAAAAGTGGTTATTCAACATGAGGCACGATCCAATTGACATTTTGAATCATTTTTGGTACATTCCAAAAAATCAATTTTCGGATGAAAAACGATGACTCCGGACATGTCGAACGTTCCCAAAATGGTCTATAATGATGAAATTTTAACATTTAATCTTTTGACTCTAAATGACTGTTGGATGTGAATTATGACTTTTTCAACTAAAATAAGTGTGTTTAAAGTAATTTTTGTGACTGAAACGGGTCAAAATTGAAGCTTTTGAGTAATCAAAACTCTGTAAAAATGGCAATTTTGGTCACTGTGAGGGTTTAAAAAGTGGTTATTCAACATGAGGCATGATCCAATTGACATTTTGAATCATTTTTGGTACAGTCCAAAAAATCGATTTTCGGATGAAAAACGATGACTCCGGACATGTCGAACGTTCCCAAAATGGTCTATAATGATGAAATTTTAACATTTAATCTTTTGACTCTAAATGACTGTTGGATGTGAATTATGACTTTTTCAAGTAAAATAAGTGTGTTTAAAGTCATTTCTGTGCCTGAAACGGGTCAAAATTGAAGCTTTTGAGTAAGCAAAACTCTGTAAAAATGGCCATTTTGGTCACTGTGAGGGTTTAAAAAGTGGTTATTCAACATGAGGCATGATCCAATTGACATTTTGAATCATTTTTGGTACAGTCCAAAAAATTGATTTTCGGATGAAAAACGATGACTCCGGACATGTCGAACGTTCCCAAAATGGTCTATAATGATGAAATTTTAACATTTAATCTTTTGACTCTAAATGACTGTTGGATGTGAATTATGACTTTTTCAACTAAAATAAGTGTGTTTAAAGTCATTTCTGTGACTGAAACGGGTCAAAATTGAAGCTTTTGAGTAAGCAAAACTCTGTAAAAATGGCCATTTTGGTCACTGTGAGGGTTTAAAAAGTGGTTATTCAACATGAGGCACGATCCAATTGACATTTTGAATCATTTTTGGTACAGTCCAAAAAATCAATTTTCGGATGAAAAAACGATGACTCCGGACATGTCGAACGTTCCCAAAATGGTCTATAATGATGAAATTTTAACATTTAATCTTTTGACTCTAAATGACTGTTGGATGTGAATTATGACTTTTTCAACTAAAACAAGTGTGTTTAAAGTCATTTCTGTGCCTGAAACGGGTCAAAATTGAAGCTTTTGAGTAAGCAAAACTCTGTAAAAATGGCAATTTTGGTCACTGTGAGGGTTTCAAAAGTGGTTATTCAACATGAGGCACGATCCAATTGACATTCTGAATCATTTTTGGTACAGTCCAAAAAATCGATTTTCAGATGAAAAACGATGACTCCGGACATGTCGAACGTTCCCAAAATGGTCTATAATGATGACATTTTAACATTTAATCTTTTGACTCTAAATGACTGTTGGATGTCAAGTATGACTTTTTCAACTAAAATAAGTGTGTTTAAAGTCATTTCTGTGCCTGAAACGGGTCAAAATTGAAGCTTTTGAGTAAGCAAAACTCTGTAAAAATGGCCATTTTGGTCACTGTGAGGGTTTAAAAAGTGGTTATTCAACATGAGGCACGATCCAATTGACATTTTGAATCATTTTTGGTACAGTCCAAAAAATCAATTTTCGGATGAAAAACGATGACTCCGGACATGTCGAACGTTCCCAAAATGGTCTATAATGATGAAATTTTAACATTTAATCTTTTGACTCTAAATGACTGTTGGATGTGAATTATGACTTTTTCAACTAAAACAAGTGTGGTTAAAGTCATTTCTGTGCCTGAAACGGGTCAAAATTGAAGCTTTTGAGTAAGCAAAACTCTGTAAAAATGGCAATTTTGGTCACTGTGAGGGTTTAAAAAGTGGTTTTTCAACATGAGGCATGATCCAATTGACATTTTGAATAATTTTTGGTACAGTCCAAAAAATCGATTTTCGGATGAAAAACGATGACTCCGGACATGTCGAACGTTCCCAAAATGGTCTATAATGATGAAATTTTAACATTTAATCTTTTGACTCTAAATGACTGTTGGATGTGAATTATGACTTTTTCAACTAAAATAAGTGTGTTTAAAGTCATTTCTGTGACTGAAACGGGTCAAAATTGAAGCTTTTGAGTAAGCAAAACTCTGTAAAAATGGCCATTTTGGTCACTGTGAGGGTTTAAAAAGTGGTTATTCAACATGAGGCACGATCCAATTGACATTTTGAATCATTTTTGGTACAGTCCAAAAAATCAATTTTCGGATGAAAAACAATGACTCCGGACATGTCGAATGTTCCCAAAATGGTCTATAATGATGAAATTTTAACATTTAATCTTTTGACTCTAAATGACTGTTGGATGTGAATTATGACTTTTTCAACTAAAATAAGTGTGTTTAAAGTCATTTCTGTGCCTGAAACAGGTCAAAATTGAAGCTTTTGAGTAAGCAAAACTCTGTAAAAATGGCAATTTTGGTCACTGTGAGGGTTTAAAAAGTGGTTATTCAACATGAGGCATGATCCAATTGACATTTTGAATCATTTTTGGTACAGTCCAAAAAATCAATTTTCGGATGAAAAACGATGACTCCGGACATGTCGAACGTTCCCAAAATGGTCTATAATGATGAAATTTTAACATTTAATCTTTTGACTCTAAATGACTGTTGGATGTGAATTATGACTTTTTCAACTAAAATAAGTGTGTTTAAAGTAATTTTTGTGACTGAAACGGGTCAAAATTGAAGCTTTTGAGTAATCAAAACTCTGTAAAAATGGCAATTTTGGTCACTGTGAGGGTTTAAAAAGTGGTTATTCAACATGAGGCATGATCCAATTGACATTTTGAATCATTTTTGGTACAGTCCAAAAAATCGATTTTCGGATGAAAAACGATGACTTCGGACATGTCGAACGTTTCCAAAATGGTCTATAATGATGAAATTTTAACATTTAATCTTTTGACTCTAAATGACTGTTGGATGTGAATTATGACTTTTTCAACTAAAATAAGTGTGTTTAAAGTCATTTCTGTGACTGAAACGGGTCAAAATTGAAGCTTTTGAGTAAGCAAAACTTTGTAAAAATGGCCATTTTGTTCACTGTGAGGGTTTAAAAAGTGGTTATTCAACATGAGGCACGATCCAATTGACATTTTGAATCATTTTTGGTACATTCCAAAAAATCAATTTTCGGATGAAAAACGATGACTCCCGACATGTCGAACGTTCCCAAAATGGTCTATAATGATGAAATTTTAACATTTAATCTTTTGACTCTAAATGACTGTTGGATGTGAATTATGACTTTTTCAACTAAAATAAGTGTGTTTAAAGTAATTTTTGTGACTGAAACGGGTCAAAATTGAAGCTTTTGAGTAATCAAAACTCTGTAAAAATGGCAATTTTGGTCACTGTGAGGGTTTAAAAAGTGGTTATTCAACATGAGGCATGATCCAATTGACATTTTGAATCATTTTTGGTACAGTCCAAAAAAATCGATTTTCGGATGAAAAACGATGACTTCGGACACGTCGAACGTTCCCAAAATGGTCTATAATGATGAAATTTTAACATTTAATCTTTTGACTCTAAATGACTGTTGGATGTGAATTATGACTTTTTCAACTAAAATAAGTGTGTTTAAAGTCATTTCTGTGCCTGAAACGGGTCAAAATTGAAGCTTTTGAGTAAGCAAAACTTTGTAAAAATGGCCATTTTGGTCACTGTGAGGGTTTAAAAAGTGGTTATTCAACATGAGGCACGATCCAATTGACATTTTGAATCATTTTTGGTACATTCCAAAAAATCAATTTTCGGATGAAAAACGATGACTCCGGACATGTCGAACGTTCCCAAAATGGTCTATAATGATGAAATTTTAACATTTAATCTTTTGACTCTAAATGACTGTTGGATGTGAATTATGACTTTTTCAACTAAAATAAGTGTGTTTAAAGTAATTTTTGTGACTGAAACGGGTCAAAATTGAAGCTTTTGAGTAATCAAAACTCTGTAAAAATGGCAATTTTGGTCACTGTGAGGGTTTAAAAAGTGGTTATTCAACATGAGGCATGATCCAATTGACATTTTGAATCATTTTTGGTACAGTCCAAAAAATCGATTTTCGGATGAAAAACGATGACTCCGGACATGTCGAACGTTCCCAAAATGGTCTATAATGATGAAATTTTAACATTTAATCTTTTGACTCTAAATGACTGTTGGATGTGAATTATGACTTTTTCAACTAAAATAAGTGTGTTTAAAGTCATTTCTGTGCCTGAAACGGGTCAAAATTGAAGCTTTTGAGTAAGCAAAACTCTGTAAAAATGGCCATTTTGGTCACTGTGAGGGTTTAAAAAGTGGTTATTCAACATGAGGCATGATCCAATTGACATTTTGAATCATTTTTGGTACAGTCCAAAAAATCAATTTTCGGATGAAAAACGATGACTCCGGACATGTCGAACGTTCCCAAAATGGTCTATAATGATGAAATTTTAACATTTAATCTTTTGACTCTAAATGACTGTTGGATGTGAATTATGACTTTTTCAACTAAAATAAGTGTGTTTAAAGTCATTTCTGTGACTGAAACGGGTCAAAATTGAAGCTTTTGAGTAAGCAAAACTTTGTAAAAATGGCCATTTTGGTCACTGTGAGGGTTTAAAAAGTGGTTATTCAACATGAGGCACGATCCAATTGACATTTTGAATCATTTTCGGTACAGTCCAAAAAATCGATTTTCGGATGAAAAATGATGACTCCGGACATGTCGAACGTTCCCAAAATGGTCTATAATGATGAAATTTTAACATTTAATCTTTTGACTCTAAATGACTGTTGGATGTGAATTATGACTTTTTCAACTAAAACAAGTGTGGTTAAAGTCATTTCTGTGCCTGAAACGGGTCAAAATTGAAGCTTTTGAGTAAGCAAAACTCTGTAAAAATGGCAATTTTGGTCACTGTGAGGGTTTAAAAAGTGGTTTTTCAACATGAGGCATGATCCAATTGACATTTTGAATCATTTTTGGTACAGTCCAAAAAATCGATTTTCGGATGAAAAACGATGACTCCGGACATGTCGAACGTTCCCAAAATGGTCTATAATGATGAAATTTTAACATTTAATCTTTTGACTCTAAATGACTGTTGGATGTGAATTATGACTTTATCAACTAAAATAAGTGTGTTTAAAGTCATTTCTGTGACTGAAACGGGTCAAAATTGAAGCTTTTGAGTAAGCAAAACTCTGTAAAAATGGCCATTTTGGTCACTGTGAGGGTTTAAAAAGTGGTTATTCAACATGAGGCACGATCCAATTGACATTTTGAATCATTTTTGGTACAGTCCAAAAAATCAATTTTCGGATGAAAAACAATGACTCCGGACATGTCGAACGTTCCCAAAATGGTCTATAATGATGAAATTTTAACATTTAATCTTTTGACTCTAAATGACTGTTGGATGTGAATTATGACTTTTTCAACTAAAATAAGTGTGTTTAAAGTCATTTCTGTGCCTGAAACAGGTCAAAATTGAAGCTTTTGAGTAAGCAAAACTCTGTAAAAATGGCAATTTTGGTCACTGTGAGGGTTTAAAAAGTGGTTATTCAACATGAGGCATGATCCAATTGACATTTTGAATCATTTTTGGTACAGTCCAAAAAATCAATTTTCGGATGAAAAACGATGACTCCGGACATGTCGAACGTTCCCAAAATGGTCTATAATGATGAAATTTTAACATTTAATCTTTTGACTCTAAATGACTGTTGGATGTGAATTATGACTTTTTCAACTAAAATAAGTGTGTTTAAAGTAATTTTTGTGACTGAAACGGGTCAAAATTGAAGCTTTTGAGTAATCAAAACTCTGTAAAAATGGCAATTTTGGTCACTGTGAGGGTTTAAAAAGTGGTTATTCAACATGAGGCATGATCCAATTGACATTTTGAATCATTTTTGGTACAGTCCAAAAAATCGATTTTCGGATGAAAAACGATGACTTCGGACATGTCGAACGTTTCCAAAATGGTCTATAATGATGAAATTTTAACATTTAATCTTTTGACTCTAAATGACTGTTGGATGTGAATTATGACTTTTTCAACTAAAATAAGTGTGTTTAAAGTCATTTCTGTGACTGAAACGGGTCAAAATTGAAGCTTTTGAGTAAGCAAAACTTTGTAAAATTGGCCATTTTGGTCACTGTGAGGGTTTAAAAAGTGGTTATTCAACATGAGGCACGATCCAATTGACATTTTGAATCATTTTTGGTACATTCCAAAAAATCAATTTTCGGATGAAAAACGATGACTCCGGACATGTCGAACGTTCCCAAAATGGTCTATAATGATGAAATTTTAACATTTAATCTTTTGACTCTAAATGACTGTTGGATGTGAATTATGACTTTTTCAACTAAAATAAGTGTGTTTAAAGTAATTTTTGTGACTGAAACGGGTCAAAATTGAAGCTTTTGAGTAATCAAAACTCTGTAAAAATGGCAATTTTGGTCACTGTGAGGGTTTAAAAAGTGGTTATTCAACATGAGGCATGATCCAATTGACATTTTGAATCATTTTTGGTACAGTCCAAAAAATCGATTTTCGGATGAAAAACGATGACTTCGGACATGTCGAACGTTCCCAAAATGGTCTACAATGATGAAATTTTAACATTTAATCTTTTGACTCTAAATGACTGTTGGATGTGAATTATGACTTTTTCAACTAAAATAAGTGTGTTTAAAGTCATTTCTGTGCCTGAAACGGGTCAAAATTGAAGCTTTTGAGTAAGCAAAACTTTGTAAAAATGGCAATTTTGGTCACTGTGAGGGTTTAAAAAGTGGTTATTCAACATGAGGCACGATCCAATTGACATTTTGAATCATTTTTGGTACATTCCAAAAAATCAATTTTCGGATGAAAAACGATGACTCCGGACATGTCGAACGTTCCCAAAATGGTCTATAATGATGAAATTTTAACATTTAATCTTTTGACTCTAAATGACTGTTGGATGTGAATTATGACTTTTTCAACTAAAATAAGTGTGTTTAAAGTAATTTTTGTGACTGAAACGGGTCAAAATTGAAGCTTTTGAGTAATCAAAACTCTGTAAAAATGGCAATTTTGGTCACTGTGAGGGTTTAAAAAGTGGTTATTCAACATGAGGCATGATCCAATTGACATTTTAAATCATTTTTGGTACAGTCCAAAAAATCGATTTTCGGATGAAAAACGATGACTCCGGACATGTCGAACGTTCCCAAAATGGTCTATAATGATGAAATTTTAACATTTAATCTTTTGACTCTAAATGACTGTTGGATGTGAATTATGACTTTTTCAACTGAAACAAGTGTGTTTAAAGTCATTTCTGTGCCTGAAACGGGTCAAAATTGAAGCTTTTGAGTAAGCAAAACTCTGTAAAAATGGCAATTTTGGTCACTGTGAGGGTTTAAAAAGTGGTTATTCAACATGAGGCATGATCCAATTGACATTTTGAATCATTTTTGGTACAGTCCAAAAAATCGATTTTCGGATGAAAAACGATGACTCCGGACATGTCGAACGTTCCCAAAATGGTCTATAAAGATGAAATTTTAACATTTAATCTTTTGACTCTAAATGACTGTTTGGATGTGAATTATGACTTTTTCAACTAAAATAAGTGTGTTTAAAGTCATTTCTGTGACTGAAACGGGTCAAAATTGAAGCTTTTTGAGTAAGCAAAACTCTGTAAAAATGGCCATTTTGGTCACTGTGAGGGTTTAAAAAGTGGTTATTCAACATGAGGCACGATCCAATTGACATTTTGAATCATTTTTGGTACAGTCCAAAAAATCGATTTTCGGATGAAAAACGATGACTCCGGACATGTCGAACGTTCCCAAAATGGTCTATAATGATGAAATTTTAACATTTAATCTTTTGACTCTAAATGGCTGTTGGATGTGAATTATGACTTTTTCAACTAAAATAAGTGTGTTTAAAGTCATTTCTGTGCCTGAAACGGGTCAAAATTGAAGCTTTTGAGTAAGCAAAACTCTGTAAAAATGGCAATTTTGGTCACTGTGAGGGTTTAAAAAGTGGTTATTCAACATGAGGCATGATCCAATTGACATTTTGAATCATTTTTGGTACAGTCCAAAAAATCGATTTTCGGATGAAAAACGATGACTCCGGACATGTCGAACGTTCGCAAAATGGTCTATAATGATGAAATTTTAACATTTAATCTTTTGACTCTAAATGACTGTTGGATGTGAATTATGACTTTTTCAACTAAAACAAGTGTGTTTAAAGTCATTTCTGTGCCTGAAACGGGTCAAAATTGAAGCTTTTGAGTAAGCAAAACTCTGTAAAAATGGCAATTTTGGTCAATGTGAGGGTTTAAAAAGTGGTTATTCAACATGAGGCATGATCCAATTGACATTTTGAATCATTTTTGGTACAGTCCAAAAAATCGATTTTCGGATGAAAAACGATGACTCCGGACATGTCGAACGTTCCCAAAATGGTCTATAATGATGAAATTTTAACATTTAATCTTTTGACTCTAAATGACTGTTGGATGTGAATTATGACTTTTTCAACTAAAATAAGTGTGTTTAAAGTCATTTCTGTGCCTGAAACGGGTCAAAATTGAAGCTTTTGAGTAAACAAAACTCTGTAAAAATGGCAATTTTGGTCACTGTGAGGGTTTAAAAAGTGGTTATTCAACATGAGGCATGATCCAATTGACATTTTGAATCATTTTTGGTACAGTCCAAAAAATCAATTTTCGGATGAAAAACGATGACTCCGGACATGTCGAACGTTCCCAAAATGGTCTATAATGATGAAATGTTAACATTTAATCTTTTGACTCTAAATGACTGTTGGATGTGAATTATGACTTTTTCAACTAAAATAAGTGTGTTTAAAGTAATTTTTGTGACTGAAACGGGTCAAAATTGAAGCTTTTGAGTAATCAAAACTCTGTAAAAATGGCAATTTTGGTCACTGTGAGGGTTTAAAAAGTGGTTATTCAACATGAGGCATGATCCAATTGACATTTTGAATCATTTTTGGTACAGTCCAAAAAATCGATTTTCGGATGAAAAACGATGACTCCGGACATGTCGAACGTTCCCAAAATGGTCTATAATGATGAAATTTTTAACATTTAATCTTTTGACTCTAAATGACTGTTGGATGTGAATTATGACTTTTTCAACTAAAATAAGTGTGTTTAAAGTCATTTCTGTGCCTGAAACGGGTCAAAATTGAAGCTTTTGAGTAAGCAAAACTCTGTAAAAATGGCAATTTTGGTCAGTGTGAGGGTTTAAAAAGTGGTTATTCAACATGAGGCATGATCCAATTGACATTTTGAATCATTTTTGGTACAGTCCAAAAAATCGATTTTCGGATGAAAAACGATGACTCCGGACATGTCGAACGTTCCCAAAATGGTCTATAATGATGAAATTTTAACATTTAATCTTTTGACTCTAAATGACTGTTGGATGTGAATTATGACTTTTTCAACTAAAATAAGTGTGTTTAAAGTCATTTCTGTGACTGAAACGGGTCAAAATTGAAGCTTTTGAGTAAG